>NC_046966.1:21242744-21255244 GCF_009769545.1 Cyclopterus lumpus
TTGCAATATCGGCGTACTTTAAAGATGCCATTCCCCTCACAGCAAAGAGGTGCCGGACCTATCGTTACTGCGAGGCCACATACCTGTGTGGTCCTTTGAGACCTCAAGTCCCTGAGGAGTCTAAAGCTCCTTTTACCTTAATTATTTATGATAATTAGGATTAATATTTTGAATGGGATCCTATGGAGAAAATCTTCAAATCCGCTTAAACTTGTTCAACTTTAAAAGCTTGCAATATCGGCGTACTTTAAAGATGCCATTCCCCTCACAGCAAAGAGGTGCCGGACCTATCGTTACTGCGAGGCCACATACCTGTGTGGTCCTTTGAGACCTCAAGTCCCTGAGGAGTCTAAAGCTCCTTTTACCTTAATTATTTATGATAATTAGGATTAATATTTTGAATGGGATCCTATGGAGAAAATCTTCAAATCCGCTTAAACTTGTTCAACTTTAAAAGCTTACAATATCGGCGTACTTTAAAGATGCCATTCCCCTCACAGCAAAGAGGTGCCGGACCTATCGTTACTGCGAGGCCACATACCTGTGTGGTCCTTTGAGACCTCAAGTCCCTGAGGAGTCTAAAGCTCCTTTTACCTTAATTATTTATGATAATTAGGATTAATATTTTGAATGGGATCCTATGGAGAAAATCTTCAAATCCGCTTAAACTTGTTCAACTTTAAAAGCTTACAATATCGGCGTACTTTAAAGATGCCATTCCCCTCACAGCAAAGAGGTGCCGGACCTATCGTTACTGCGAGGCCACATACCTGTGTGGTCCTTTGAGACCTGTCCTGAGGACCAGGGACTAGTACTGGCGGGCGGATCTGCAGCAGCAGGTAAACGGCTTGACCACAGCTCTAAAAAACCTTTTGAGACAGCTGCTCTTTGCTTTCACCAGATATGTTTTTAGGGTCTGAATCACAAGCTGGTCAAATTCCTCTTTCTTCAACAGCAGATACCTCTGCACCCACTCTGCATCCCCCATCAACGTGCACAGGTCCTTGTGCACGGCCCTGGCAATCTTTTCAATGTGGTGAGATTTAGGTTGGACAGCAATGTTAATTGTTTGCATGTCCACCCAGAGCTTCTGGTACAAGGTCCTAGTCATGACTTCCATGTCCTCCGGGGAAATTCTCGTTACTGAGTCTTTCACAATACTCAATATCAACTGTGTCACCAGAAGATAACAGCTCAGTTCATCCCATTTATGAGCTGGTGGTGCATCAACGGGTGCATCAAGGATCTGAGGTGCATCAACGGGTGCATCAAGGATCTGAGGTGCATCAACAGGTGCATCAAGGATCTGAGGTGCATCAACAGGTGCATCAAGGATCTGAGGTGCATCAACAGGTGCATCAAGGATCTGAGGTGCATCAACGGGTGCATCAATGATCTGATGTGCATCAACGGGTGCATCAATGATCTGATGTGCATCGTCAACGATCTGAGGCCAGGGATTAAACTCATAGGCCAAATCGCTTGGCACACTCCTAAAGCCTCTGAGCACCTTTTTGGGTCTCAACAAAATGGAGGGCAGACTCAGACGAGACCCAAAGTCTCTGTGCCGTTCTCCAGGGCTCTCCAACTTAAAGTCTCTGCCCCTTTGATAACCCAAATTACTGGGCGCACTGCTGGGCCTTGTGATGGGCTCATTTGGGCTCAACAGCACCGAGGGCAAACTGAGTTGAGACCCAAAGTCTCTGTGCCTCGGGCCAAAGCTCTCAAAACTGAGCTCCGGCAAAATAGAGATTGTGCTACTCTCAACAACCGGGGACCACACGTTACCCATTTAAAAATCAATAAAAATACCAACAATAGTGTTTAAAGCACTTTTTAAGATGACCTTGTCGTGTGAAGATCCGTGCAAAATAACTATTTAGCACTTTTTAAGATGACCTTGTCGTGTGAAGATCCGTGCAAAATAACTATTTAGCACTTTTTAAGATGACCTTGTCGTGTGAAGATCCGTGCAAAATAACTATTTAGCACTTTTTAAGATGACCTTGTCGTGTGAAGATCTGTGCAAAATAACTATTTAGCACTTTTGATGAAGATATGTGCAAAATAACTATTTAGCACTTGTTAAGATGACCTTGTCAAGTGAAGATCCGTGCAAAATAACTATTTAGCACTTTTTAAGACTACGTGAAGAAATAAAATGCAGTGGACAGACAGATGTATTTATATATATAGAGAGAGAGAGAGAGAGAACTGTGCACGGCTTTCGACATGAAGTGACGTCGGACAACATGACGCATCAAAGCCAAAAAAAACTGACGTCACAGTCCGATGACGAAAAAAAAAGAGAAAAAGAACACGACTGCTAAGCTAGCTAGCTAGCTAACGTTAGCTGTCTAAACAAAAGCTACTTTGTAGTTATCCTACCTGGTGTTTAGTGTTGTGTACACACGTGAGAGTAAACTGAAGATTAGAGAGGCTCACCCGGCGATGAGGAAGATGACCCGGAGCGGCTCCCCGGCGATGGTGAAGAGGAAGAGCGCTATGGCGGGTCCGAAGGCTATGAAAGAGCCGAAGAACACCGAGGCCGTCATCGTCATGGCGACGCGAGCCGCCTTGTGTCGGCTCCGTAAACAAAGGTGTGTTTTACAGCTGTTTGTGTCTACATGTTCAGTAATGGCGACCCGCTATTGTTATTGGTTTATCTCCGGGTCCGCTCTGCTTCCTGCAGCGTGTCTTCTCGTGACGTCACATTACTCCTTCTGTAATTTAATGGCGGACTACAAACCCGTGTTAACGGTTGCATGACGCCCCCTGCTGTCCGGCACCGTGTAACAGCATGGGTTTAGGACTGGTTTGTCATTAAAGAATTATTGCTAATTTTGTTGTTGTTGCTAGTCTAAATAATAACAGTGATCATTATTATTATTATAATGATAATAATAATATTTATTATTTTCATGACTCTATAAAGAAGTTATATTCTGGATATTAAACCTCCATTGTCATGCTCTTCCGCCAGTCTTCGGTCGCCTTCTCCTGCAAAGAGAACAATGAGCTAAGAGAACAATGAGCAAAGAGAACATTGAGTAAAGAGAACATTGAGCGGCTCCAGGTGGTTGTCTTCGTGATCCAAAGTCTACTTTCAGAGATGAAACCACAGCAATCAGGGGAGTCCTTTAAGTGTTGTGGTCTGATGTGAAGTCTGGAAGCACCCACCTCCTCTTTGACCTCCTTCTTGACCTGCTTCAGGTTGCCCCTCAGATCCATGGACCAGCAGAGCGGCCAGTATGGCGCCGGCCGACATCTGCACCCGCTTCAGGACCGGCTTCTTGAGCCTTCAGGTCCTGGACCTTGATGTTCAGGTCCTCGATCTGACAGAGGTGACAGTTACTCAAACCGATACGCACACACACACACATATATATATATATATAGATATAGATATATACACACACACACACATATATATATATATATATATATATATATATATACATACACACACATAACGTGACGTAACAATGCAATGTAACCATGTAATGTAACAACGTAATGTAACAATGCAACTTAACAACGTAATGTAACAAAGTAATGTAACAACATGGACTCTGTTATACTGAATCACGTAGCAGCGTTGTACTACATCCACATTCAACGTATCCGTAGTTTGCAGAAAGGCACATGTTCCACAAATAAATTCAGACTGGATATTTACAGGGCCCCAGAGGATGAACACCAGCCTGGAGAGTTACAGGATCCAGACGTATGCCGAGTACGTCAAGGGCAAGCATCAGAACAAGGAGAAGCTCGGCCAGACGCCCAAATCTTGGGGGGAGGACGGCTGGAGGAAGCCTCACTACGCCTCAGCTACTTCTGCTGCTACTTTTGGATACCCCCGGTACACCCGCGCTGCATTATAAACCTAACAATCTGTGTATTTACCTTCTGCATGTATGCACGTATGACTTGTTTGTTTTTATTCTAGGGGTCTGCGGAAACGCAGCATCAGTCCCGTTCAGGGTTCCGCAGATGCGCCGGTCACAGACGGCTGGAGTAACTACTCGTACCCGGATAGCGCAGGCAGCAAGAAGATGAAAACGGATGGTGTGTACTCTGCGTGTTCCCACACAGCCGACGGCTTTAGAGATTCAATGTGCTCTGGGTGACAAACATAGCTGGAGACGTTTACAAAATGTACATTTGGATGACTTTGTAGCTGTCGTCATTTGAGCCTGAAATCATCGTATTTTACAAAAACAAGTTTCTTCCAGTTGTGATTTTTTTTTTTTTTTCTTTATCTGTAAATGTTCCTTTGCTTTGTCAATTATAACCCACCGGCCCTTTTTTATTATTTCCTCCCCCATAGGTCTTTGTTTTAAAGTTACTTGGTGTTACATGGAGTGCATCCCTTCTCGCCAAGTAAAAGCTCATAAGGTGTATAAAGAGGACTAATTTAGCTTGTCATTGTGTTTCCTAGACAAAAGTGGACAGGCGAATGCAGAGGCCATCGAGAGCAAGACACGTATATATACAACTGTGTATGTGTATATACACATACACACAGTGTGTGTGTGTGTGTGTATGTATATGTACAGACTGACTGAGAAGCTTTGAAAAGTGAACTGTGTTGAGAAATGTGTAAGTATAAAAACTGCCAGTATTTGGGTGTTTACATTTACTAAATTGAAGAAAGAAAACAGAATACACAAATGTTTAATGCAAATTATAAAAACAAACTTTCTTTTTCCTGAAATATAAAGACGTATAACAATCTATTCAAGTAATATCTAAAAACAGTGTGGACATTTTTACAGGCCGGAAGAAAAACAGATTACGTTATTTTACAAGTGACTTGTTGAATCTGCTCAGTTTACAGTAAATACATGTATTTATTTTAGTAGTACGGTTGTCTAGAGGTTACACTCCTGTTCGACAAGCTGGGGGAAGGGAAGCCACAGAACCACGTGTATGACCGAAGTATTTTAAAACTTTAAAATCTTTACGTAAACATTCATACAGCGACAGAAAGATGCTTTTTTAAATTTTTTATAAAAAGGGAGTCTTTACGTAGTGCAGTCGCAGAGTGAAGTCTGACCCGGACAGTGTAAAGTCACGTCTCCGCTGTGATGACCAGTCACCAGCGTACCTCCTTCCCCCCATCGAGCGAGCTGCCAGCCGTCGCCGCCGGGCGCCACCGTCCTCGAGGCGCCCCGGCGCCCGAGCTCCCACACGCACACGCAGCCGCTCTGACTCAGGCCCACCACGCTGGAGCCGCCAACGTCGGCCTCGCACAGCCTGAAGGTCACGCGGGCAGATGAGAGGGGGAGGAGTTACATGAGAGACGCACACACACACACACACACACACACACACACACGCGGTCGCATCACGCCTCAGCTCACCTGCCAGACCACGCTTCGGGCGGAAACAGTCGAGAAGCCAGGGCGCATTTTCCACTCACGGGGTTGACGGCGACCAGCGAGAACAGGGCGGCCTTCTTCCCCTCCTCGGCCTCCTCCGTTGCTCCGCCCTCCGGGGAGCTGAGCGACTGGTGCTGCAGCAGGACGAACAGCGCTCCCTGTGCGGCGCCGTACACACAAGTTTATTAGGGAGGAGGGTTTTTTTTTTGACGACAGGCTTCACACGTGCAAAGCGAATGGACTTACACAGGAGGAGAATCCTCTGAGACAGGCCGTGTGGGATAAACCGTCTCCGAGGAGGATTCTCCGCAGCAGCTGTCCGGTCTTTAAATTCCTGGGACACAAAATACATTCAACTGTACACAGTAACCATCAAATATGTATCTAAAATATAGGAAACGTGGATTGCTTGTGTTGATACAGTCAACATTTAAAGTGCTAAATGTTTGTGCTTAAAGTTCTTCAAATGTGGCTCAACGAATCCAAACCGACATGCAGTTATCAGGCTAAAACTATCATGTTATTTCTGGAGGTGCAGTTTGAGGATTTATCTGTCAGCCCTGCATCAAGTTATTTCAAAATAAGAGTGTGTTCTTATTCTGAAATAAAGGCCAAATGAGTAAACAGTTCCAAAAAAGCAGCTTACATTTCATAAACAATCTTTGAAATTCATGTTTTACCATTTTACAATAAAATTTCAATTTAATGTTCATATTAAAAAGTTTATGTTTATCTGCTCACAGTATCGGAAATTAAATTAAACAAACACAAAGTGCATTAAACGTCTGTCGGAAACAAAGGTCAAGATGTCATCAAATTATCTCTTCAGCTAACACGTTTATTTCACGACTAATAAGCACCGTCGCTGGCCCTCTGCGGAGCTTTCGCTGCAAGGTCACCGTTGCCACGGCGATGACTTCTCCGTTACGCTCTCGCTTACCAGACGAAGAGGCGCCCGGCCTCGTTTGAGCCGATCAGAGCATCTAAAAGTGCGTCTACTGGAGCGAGAGCCCCGACACAAACGCCGGGAGACGCGAGAGGCTGAGAGCTCGTCGATGTGCTGAGAGAGAGAGAGAAAGAGAGAGAGAGAGAGAGAGAGAGAGAGAGAGAGAGATATAAGAGACACTGAGATATCTGAGCAATGAGGAAATAACTCAGAGAATAAACACAATGCCAACTCGTCATTACCTGCCACAGTCTGACGGCGTAAACACCCGCAAGGTGGAACCAGATGCCGAGTGGGAAGATGTGACCACTCTGGACCGGGACACGCCCACGACGGCCTGAACTACGCCCTCACAGAGCAGCGCCTGTGAGAGGCTGTAACACGACAGCATCCTGCAACGCACACGGACAACAGACACACACACACACACACACAGTTCAAGAAGTTCAAATAAACTGCTGGTTTCGTAATGTCTATTTATCTTAAAATGCGGGTCTGAATATTTGATTGAGTCATCTTCACCTCACTTCTCTGATTTCCAACTGACCCAGAGTCACACACACCAGCCCGGCAGCATTCGGGACAGGGAACACATTGATCACTGGCTGTAAACAAACACAACAACAAAACTCATTGTATGTTGGACCAGAGTTTAAAGTGTGCCACATTATTGGTCCTTGAAACAGTGAATATTGAGTCGCTTTTGTTCCATTTTAGTCTTGAAACATAATTCCTCCCAGCTTATTGTTAAACCGCAGCTACAGTGAAATGTCAACAGATGAATTGCTTTCCCCCAAAAGTGGCGTCACAATCATGTCACGCACACACACCTTATCGAAGGCCCAGGTGTGTGTTAGTGTCCAATCAGCAGCTGAGGTCCAAGTCCAGAGACACACGGCCCACGAGCCGGCTGCTGCCACACACAAAGCACCCGAGGATCCGCGCAGACAGCACGCATCCACCAGACAGCCTCCTGCCGGGGCCTGAACACACACACACACACAGACAGACACACACACACACACACTCTGTAGACACTGCAGAAACAAACACAATAACTGCTGATTTTGATTCAAACCATCTTCTTTTGAGTACAACCTTTTACCTTCAGCGTGTGTGTGCATCTCATCATGTGTTCCTCCGCTGTCTCCACCCGCCCACCCGATCCCTGGGACTGGACGCTGGAAAGCGTTGGGCAGTTCGGAGGTTCAACCCCGTGGGACTGATCGCCTGAAGACGGCGGCTGAGACGACGGCAGCTGAGACGACGGCTCAGACAAAGCTTTTATCTGAGCGGTGGGGAAGGGGGTCGGCCGGCTCGGGGGGATTGACGGACAGGGAGCGAGCTCGGGAGGGGAGAGGGCCTCGGTGGCCGGGCCATGAGCGGGAGTGAGAGCTGGGGCGGCGGGAGAGGAGGGCGGAGGGAGGGTGGCACGGAGGGGGTGGGGGCTGAGTCCTAGTGATGGCATCGTGGGGCTGGAGAGGAGAGCAGAGGAGTGCAGGTGTGGGGTCATCAAGGGGCAGGGTGCCGATACCAGAGGAGGACTCAGCAGGAGCTGAGACGGGACTCGCACGCGTGTTCGATTTGCCCCCGATCCGTCCGCGGGAGGACTTGCGGCGGGTTCAAAGTTTTCCTTTGAGTCTTCAGCGGGAGATTTCACACGCAGACGCTGCACAGGAGATTCCCCTGGAGCGCCGCTGTCGTTATGTAACTGTGCAGCGGCGCAGCTGTTCGAAGGCTCCTCGGGGAGTTTCTGTACAAGGCAATCAAAGGAAAGAGTCCTGATGATACATTTGTCCTCTGTTCTGTGGTTCCTAGACCTCTGATCTTCCAAAGCGGGGCCTGAACCAGGGCAATCTGTTCGTTCTTCTGATGAAATTACAGAAAACTCATCTGAGGGTCCGGTGACATCATCATTCTCTTTGCCAGCAGGTGTGTTTGCAGAGTCCAAGTGAAGCGGCGGTTTGACGGGGTGGTCCACACTCGCAGTATCTTGTTCTTCATATTGATCGACGCAATCGGCGGCACAATCTTGGACCACTGACGCCGATTCTGTCGAGGGGGTGCACGTCTGGCACGCTGGGTAAAGGTTTTCAATCTGCGTAATATCCGTAATATCTCGTTGAGGTGTCTCCTCAGCCAATTCATCCATAAGCTTGTATTCCAGTGACACGTTTTGAAGGTCTGCGGACCGCGCAGCAGCAGCAGCAGCAGCAGCAGCAGCAGCAGCTCGCTTCGCTTCAGTGGGACTGGGCGAATTTGAGATGGTGGGCGTGAGGGTGAGCGGGAGTGGAAGCGGCATCACTGAGCCGCTGCGGCGAGTGTCGGAGCGCCGGTTGCACCCGCGCGTGTTGTAGGACAAATGTTCAACTCTCGAATCCAGAGCGACTTGGCGGAGCTTGTGCAGCTTCAGGGAGGCGAACTGGTCGTCGGGGAGATGGAAGTCTTGCAGGATGTCGAAGTTCACCAGGTTGCTGAGCAGCGGGCCGGGGAACAGAGACGGGAGAGGAAGCAGAGGCGCCGTGCCGGGTGGCGAGGAGGGCAAGAGGAGAGATCGCCAGCTCGCCGTGCCTGCAGGACAGAAAGGGAAAGAAAAATTAATGGGAGGGAAAAGTTGCATATTTCTTATGAATTATTCTACCTATTTCAGTTATCTCATTCGCTAATCTTTGGTATAAAAAAAAAGTCCAGTAAGTGTGTGCGAGTCAAAGGTTCAGACAGAAGCAGTCTGTGTTATTGGTTCATAATCATGTTATCGTACCGGGAAAATCTCATACAGTTACAACCCTAATGTGGTTTAACAATGTCGTCTTGCTGAACCAACACAGTGTGTAGTAAAAGCATGTTGTCGAGTTGCACTGATACGTTTATCAATTGATTGCTTAGGGTTAGTATACGTATAGGTAAACTGAATACATTCTGGTGAAACAAAACAAGACATTTGAAAACATTGCCTTGGACTGTGGAGGACATTTCTCCTATTTTACACACACAAAAAACATAGATCGTGAAAATTACTGGTGTATTAATCAATAATGACCATAATCATTAGTTGCACTATCTTGGAATGACATGACTGGGTTTTGTTGCAGGCCGGTAACAATGGCCATTAAGTTAAATTGAATTAAGGGAGGAGAGAGAACGTGATCGCTGTGTTGATCCCAATAAAACATATTACATGTCAACTATGTGGCTCTTTTATGTGTTTATACCACGACGTATTCAAACCTGTAATTAAGGTTAATAAATATTCTAACCTCTGCACGACAAACATGGAGACTTTCTCTTCGTTCTCTATCACTGACACACACACAGTCACTGAACAAAAAGTCTCACTTCTCGTCAGTCGGCATCCGTCCGTCCTCGTCAGAAAGATGGGAAAGACCTTCTTAAGCTGTCCAGAGGCAGAGCTCGGTTGAGTGGCATCACCTCCAGAGGAAGGCTGTGTGGCTGTGGACGCAGGCTGGGGGTCGTCCTGCACTGGAACGGCTTCCCCCGGAGTGATGCAGGGCTTTGGTGGTCCATCAGCTCCACGGAGAGACGGGGAGGAGGAGACTAGGGAGCCGGCGGGCTGGGGATCTCCTACTTGTTGACGTGTGTTTAAGGTAAGAGGGCATCGTGGGGTCTGAGGTCTCCCTCTGCCCCGACCGCTTCTCTTCCTCCTTCCTCTTGCCGGACGAGCAGCGGCGACCGCGGGCGGAAAACAACCTTCCATGTCGATTTGACTCGAGATCTCACTGGAGCTCCGACTACTTGGCTCCATACTGGGGCCCGCGGATGCAGACGTTGGCGAGGACAATCCCGTCGGAGTGTGTTCGTCTGGACGTTCGTGGCCGTGTGTGCGCCCGTTCAACCCTCTGCCCCGGCTCCTGCGGCGTCGTCCCATGCTCAGCTGGGAGAGAGTGACGGCCTGCATGTCAGGCTGGCTCTGGGACAATGTCATCCGCCTGGTGGTCCGGACGTAGTACTCTGCTGGGTAAAGTAGTCCTTCTACTGAGGTGCAGGAGTCCAGGAGACTGACTCCCTTTACATCACGCGCTCCTCCAACCAGCTCACTGTTCTCTTCTTTTATTTCAGCTGTATTATCGTGACTTTTTTCCCTTTCTATTTGCTCTCCCGCATTTTTTCCTGTATCTTTATTACTGCTGTCTTCAAATAACCTTCCATCATCTCCGCTATTCCCACATTCCTCTCCTCCCTCTGTCCTTGTTCCATTTTTGGCGCCATCTTGTTCCCTTTCTTCGGCGCGTATCGCAGCGTTCCAACATGCGAGCTCGCCGTCCTTTCCCCTTAGTGCTTGTTGTCCCTCTTTCTCGTTCCCCTTGTTATCTCCCGTTTCAATTTGTCCACAACCCTGTCGGAGTAAAAGAGCCTCCATCTACTCTAGGTCTTTGCTGTTCAGTTACCTGTAACACACTCTGGGTCCTGAGGATTGCTTTGTGAACGATACGAAAGAATGAGAAGGTCTCACCTGGTGGTCCCTGCAGAACGGACACTCCATGCACGCCGAGGACCTCCTCGAGCGAGAAGAGACCCTCCTTCCCGTCTCGTTGTCCGTCGGGACGACGAGAACGTCGCGCTGCAACGACACACACTCGCGTTAGAATGAGGCCGCACGAGTAGTGTGGACAGGTGTCCTGTGCTTACATATTAGCTCAAGTAGCCTGATCAAAAGATTGTGTCAAGAAAGGCCTTCGAGGTGAGGTAATACTGTCGATATTGGGCTTTATTGCACCACATTATGAATATTTTATATTATTATCCTGACTGTTGTGATGTATATCATTGTATTTACATAAAATACAACACTAGCCTATAATTAAAACATTAAATAAAGTACATCAGTGATTTAAACTCATTAATTGCCACTGTTTTTAACTAAATGGATGTTTCGAGCTGGTGCAGTACAGTCTCATTAGTGTGAATCATTACAGTATAAACGGCCAACATTGTCATGTGTTCAAACCTCACGTTTTTCACGATGAGTGGCGCCTCCATCAGTCGCCGCGAGTTCTTAGCTCCTGCGGTCCACGTCAGGGAGGAAGGAGTTCCCAGTAGGCGTAGTAATCTGAGAGTCCTTTCTAAAGCCGAACTAAAGAAAAACATTTTCTCCACCCGCTTGATTTGTTGTTCACGTTTGAACGTCAATCATCGCGTGAATGATGAATTACGAAAGAACATAGCAACTACGGAACCCTCGGCGGCCATTTTGGGTCTGTGTCTCCCATGACATCGACCAGCCTGAGGTCCAAGTCCATATTAAACATCGCCGCACACGTCTTCAGTCACATTGTCTGCAATAACATTTTATTTTAGTCTGTATATGTCGTTAGATATGGATATATTAACGGTTCTCTGCTGCATGTATATATTATGTAGAAAATAAACGGGAATGTCTTTTTATTTTTTATGAATGATCCTATAATAGTTATTACAATAATAATAATTTATCATTTTGGAATCGATTCAACCCCGAAATCCCCGTCACGTGAATTACATGTGATGTTTAGACTGCTGACACGTGTTTTATTCATATTTAACCATCACTCACTAAATATCATGGTACATATACTGTCGCTGTGTGCAGCTTGTATAAGTCAATAACACTCTATGAACTCCTTTAAGAGCAACATCTTCATCTTTATTAATTATCATATACCAATTTTTTTTTTAAATCGCACCCAGTATTCAGTACACCGGAGTATGTATATATATATATAATCTGGGCTGGTGGTTGGCGAGCAGGAAGTCCTTGTCTTTGCAGGTGAGGCAGAGCTGGAGGTTCCTCAGGGAGCGTAGAAGGCCCAGACGCCCATCAGGAACAAGGCTGCCGACGGCTCCTGAGGAATCACTTAATAGATCCCATAATTCTATGATACATTTGCATATTACATACATTCATTTGATAACACATAATCCATACAGTTATTTATTTGGGTTGACCCTCCAACTTGTAAACTCATTGTAATACACAACCTCAAATCGCTAGGAGCGCCATTAAACCTAGTTTTCTCACAGTAAACAGGAAGTGACCGTATGTGGACTGAGGAGGAGGGACGTAGAGTCTCTGGTGTCGACCTGTCAATCACCCTGTAGCCCCGCCCTAAGGCATACCCTGCTCTATGGTCTGTTTGACTCTAAATTATCATAATTTACTAAATGCTTTCATG
>NC_046966.1:21260244-21285244 GCF_009769545.1 Cyclopterus lumpus
CTGGTGGTGCATCAACGGGTGCATCAAGGATCTGAGGTGCATCAACAGGTGCATCAAGGATCTGAGGTGCATCAACAGGTGCATCAAGGATCTGAGGTGCATCAACAGGTGCATCAATGATCTGATGTGCATCAACGGGTGCATCAATGATCTGATGTGCATCGTCAACGATCTGAGGCCAGGGATTAAACTCATAGGCCAAATCGCTTGGCACACTCCTAAAGCCTCTGAGCACCTTTTTGGGTCTCAACAAAATGGAGGGCAGACTCAGACGAGACCCAAAGTCTCTGTGTCGTTCTCCAGGGCTCTCCAACTTAAAGTCTCTGCCCCTTTGATAACCCAAATTACTGGGCGCACTGCTGGGCCTTGTGATGGGCTCATTTGGGCTCAACAGCACCGAGGGCAAACTGAGTTGAGACCCAAAGTCTCTGTGCCTCGGGCCAAAGCTCTCAAAACTGAGCTCCGGCAAAATAGAGATTGTGCTACTCTCAACAACCGGGGACCACACGTTACCCATTTAAAAATCAATAAAAATACCAACAATAGTGTTTAAAGCACTTTTTAAAATGACCTTGTCGTGTGAAGATCCGTGCAAAATAACTATTTAGCACTTTTTAAGATGACCTTGTCGTGTGAAGATCCGTGCAAAATAACTATTTAGCACTTTTTAAGATGACCTTGTCGTGTGAAGATCCGTGCAAAATAACTATTTAGCACTTTTTAAGATGACCTTGTCGTGTGAAGATCCGTGCAAAATAACTATTTAGCACTTTTGATGAAGATATGTGCAAAATAACTATTTAGCACTTGTTAAGATGACCTTGTCAAGTGAAGATCCGTGCAAAATAACTATTTAGCACTTTTTAAGACGACGTGAAGAAATAAAATGCAGTGGACAGACAGATGTATTTATATATATAGAGAGAGAGAGAGAGAGAACTGTGCACGGCTTTCGACATGAAGTGACGTCGGACAACATGACGCATCAAAGCCAAAAAAAACTGACGTCACAGTCCGATGACGAAAAAAAAAGAGAAAAAGAACACGACTGCTAAGCTAGCTAGCTAGCTAACGTTAGCTGTCTAAACAAAAGCTACTTTGTAGTTATCCTACCTGGTGTTTAGTGTTGTGTACACACGTGAGAGTAAACTGAAGATTAGAGAGGCTCACCCGGCGATGGTGAAGAGGAAGAGCGCTATGGCGGGTCCGAAGGCTATGAAAGAGCCGAAGAACACCGAGGCCGTCATCGTCATGGTGACGCGAGCCGCCTTGTGTCGGCTCCGTAAACAAAGGTGTGTTTTACAGCTGTTTGTGTCTACATGTTCAGTAATGGCGACCCGCTATTGTTATTGGTTTATCTCCGGGTCCGCTCTGCTTCCTGCAGCGTGTCTTCTCGTGACGTCACATTACTCCTTCTGTAATTTAATGGCGGACTACAAACCCGTGTTAACGGTTGCATGACGCCCCCTGCTGTCCGGCACCGTGTAACAGCATGGGTTTAGGACTGGTTTGTCATTAAAGAATTATTGCTAATTTTGTTGTTGTTGCTAGTCTAAATAATAACAGTGATCATTATTATTATTATAATGATAATAATAATATTTATTATTTTCATGACTCTATAAAGAAGTTATATTCTGGATATTAAACCTCCATTGTCATGCTCTTCCGCCAGTCTTCGGTCGCCTTCTCCTGCAAAGAGAACAATGAGCTAAGAGAACAATGAGCAAAGAGAACATTGAGTAAAGAGAACATTGAGCGGCTCCAGGTGGTTGTCTTCGTGATCCAAAGTCTACTTTCAGAGATGAAACCACAGCAATCAGGGGAGTCCTTTAAGTGTTGTGGTCTGATGTGAAGTCTGGAAGCACCCACCTCCTCTTTGACCTCCTTCTTGACCTGCTTCAGGTTGCCCCTCAGATCCATGGACCAGCAGAGCGGCCAGTATGGCGCCGGCCGACATCTGCACCCGCTTCAGGACCGGCTTCTTGAGCCTTCAGGTCCTGGACCTTGATGTTCAGGTCCTCGATCTGACAGTGGTGACAGTTACTCAAACCGATACGCACACACACACACATATATATATAGATATAGATATATACACACACACACACATATATATATATATAGATATATACATACACACACATAACGTGACGTAACAATGCAATGTAACCATGTAATGTAACAACGTAATGTAACAATGCAACTTAACAACGTAATGTAACAAAGTAATGTAACAACGTGGACTCTGTTATACTGAATCACGTAGCAGCGTTGTACTACATCCACATTCAACGTATCCGTAGTTTGCAGAAAGGCACATGTTCCACAAATAAATTCAGACTGGATATTTACAGGGCCCCAGAGGATGAACACCAGCCTGGAGAGTTACAGGATCCAGACGTATGCCGAGTACGTCAAGGGCAAGCATCAGAACAAGGAGAAGCTCGGCCAGACGCCCAAATCTTGGGGGGAGGACGGCTGGAGGAAGCCTCACTACGCCTCAGCTACTTCTGCTGCTACTTTTGGATACCCCCGGTACACCCGCGCTGCATTATAAACCTAACAATCTGTGTATTTACCTTCTGCATGTATGCACGTATGACTTGTTTGTTTTTATTCTAGGGGTCTGCGGAAACGCAGCATCAGTCCCGTTCAGGGTTCCGCAGATGCGCCGGTCACAGACGGCTGGAGTAACTACTCGTACCCGGATAGCGCAGGCAGCAAGAAGATGAAAACGGATGGTGTGTACTCTGCGTGTTCCCACACAGCCGACGGCTTTAGAGATTCAATGTGCTCTGGGTGACAAACATAGCTGGAGACGTTTACAAAATGTACATTTGGATAACTTTGTAGCTGTCGTCATTTGAGCCTGAAATCATCGTATTTTACAAAAACAAGTTTCTTCCAGTTGTGATTTTTTTTTTTTTTTCTTTATCTGTAAATGTTCCTTTGCTTTGTCAATTATAACCCACCGGTCCTTTTTTATTATTTCCTCCCCCATAGGTCTTTGTTTTAAAGTTACTTGGTGTTACATGGAGTGCATCCCTTCTCGCCAAGTAAAAGCTCATAAGGTGTATAAAGAGGACTAATTTAGCTTGTCATTGTGTTTCCTAGACAAAAGTGGACAGGCGAATGCAGAGGCCATCGAGAGCAAGACACGTATATATACAACTGTGTATGTGTATATACACATACACACAGTGTGTGTGTGTGTGTGTATGTATATGTACAGACTGACTGAGAAGCTTTGAAAAGTGAACTGTGTTGAGAAATGTGTAAGTATAAAAACTGCCAGTATTTGGGTGTTTACATTTACTAAATTGAAGAAAGAAAACAGAATACACAAATGTTTAATGCAAATTATAAAAACAAACTTTCTTTTTCCTGAAATATAAAGACGTATAACAATCTATTCAAGTAATATCTAAAAACAGTGTGGACATTTTTACAGGCCGGAAGAAAAACAGATTACGTTATTTTACAAGTGACTTGTTGAATCTGCTCAGTTTACAGTAAATACATGTATTTATTTTAGTAGTACGGTTGTCTAGAGGTTACACTCCTGTTCGACAAGCTGGGGGAAGGGAAGCCACAGAACCACGTGTATGACCGAAGTATTTTAAAACTTTAAAATCTTTACGTAAACATTCATACAGCGACAGAAAGATGCTTTTTTAAATTTTTTATAAAAAGGGAGTCTTTACGTAGTGCAGTCGCAGAGTGAAGTCTGACCCGGACAGTGTAAAGTCACGTCTCCGCTGTGATGACCAGTCACCAGCGTACCTCCTTCCCCCCATCGAGCGAGCTGCCAGCCGTCGCCGCCGGGCGCCACCGTCCTCGAGGCGCCCCGGCGCCCGAGCTCCCACACGCACACGCAGCCGCTCTGACTCAGGCCCACCACGCTGGAGCCGCCAACGTCGGCCTCGCACAGCCTGAAGGTCACGCGGGCAGATGAGAGGGGGAGGAGTTACATGAGAGACGCACACACACACACACACACACACACACACACACACACACACGCGGTCGCATCACGCCTCAGCTCACCTGCCAGACCACGCTTCGGGCGGAAACAGTCGAGAAGCCAGGGCGCATTTTCCACTCACGGGGTTGACGGCGACCAGCGAGAACAGGGCGGCCTTCTTCCCCTCCTCGGCCTCCTCCGTTGCTCCGCCCTCCGGGGAGCTGAGCGACTGGTGCTGCAGCAGGACGAACAGCGCTCCCTGTGCGGCGCCGTACACACAAGTTTATTAGGGAGGAGGGTTTTTTTTTTGACGACAGGCTTCACACGTGCAAAGCGAATGGACTTACACAGGAGGAGAATCCTCTGAGACAGGCCGTGTGGGATAAACCGTCTCCGAGGAGGATTCTCCGCAGCAGCTGTCCGGTCTTTAAATTCCTGGGACACAAAATACATTCAACTGTACACAGTAACCATCAAATATGTATCTAAAATATAGGAAACGTGGATTGCTTGTGTTGATACAGTCAACATTTAAAGTGCTAAATGTTTGTGCTTAAAGTTCTTCAAATGTGGCTCAACGAATCCAAACCGACATGCAGTTATCAGGCTAAAACTATCATGTTATTTCTGGAGGTGCAGTTTGAGGATTTATCTGTCAGCCCTGCATCAAGTTATTTCAAAATAAGAGTGTGTTCTTATTCTGAAATAAAGGCCAAATGAGTAAACAGTTCCAAAAAAGCAGCTTACATTTCATAAACAATCTTTGAAATTCATGTTTTACCATTTTACAATAAAATTTCAATTTAATGTTCATATTAAAAAGTTTATGTTTATCTGCTCACAGTATCGGAAATTAAATTAAACAAACACAAAGTGCATTAAACGTCTGTCGGAAACAAAGGTCAAGATGTCATCAAATTATCTCTTCAGCTAACACGTTTATTTCACGACTAATAAGCACCGTCGCTGGCCCTCTGCGGAGCTTTCGCTGCAAGGTCACCGTTGCCACGGCGATGACTTCTCCGTTACGCTCTCGCTTACCAGACGAAGAGGCGCCCGGCCTCGTTTGAGCCGATCAGAGCATCTAAAAGTGCGTCTACTGGAGCGAGAGCCCCGACACAAACGCCGGGAGACGCGAGAGGCTGAGAGCTCGTCGATGTGCTGAGAGAGAGAGAGAGAGAGAGAGAGAGAGAGAGAGAGAGAGAGAGAGAGAGAGAGACACTGAGATATCTGAGCAATGAGGAAATAACTCAGAGAATAAACACAATGCCAACTCGTCATTACCTGCCACAGTCTGACGGCGTAAACACCCGCAAGGTGGAACCAGATGCCGAGTGGGAAGATGTGACCACTCTGGACCGGGACACGCCCACGACGGCCTGAACTACGCCCTCACAGAGCAGCGCCTGTGAGAGGCTGTAACACGACAGCATCCTGCAACGCACACGGACAACAGACACACACACACACACACACACAGTTCAAGAAGTTCAAATAAACTGCTGGTTTCGTAATGTCTATTTATCTTAAAATGCGGGTCTGAATATTTGATTGAGTCATCTTCACCTCACTTCTCTGATTTCCAACTGACCCAGAGTCACACACACCAGCCCGGCAGCATTCGGGACAGGGAACACATTGATCACTGGCTGTAAACAAACACAACAACAAAACTCATTGTATGTTGGACCAGAGTTTAAAGTGTGCCACATTATTGGTCCTTGAAACAGTGAATATTGAGTCGCTTTTGTTCCATTTTAGTCTTGAAACATAATTCCTCCCAGCTTATTGTTAAACCGCAGCTACAGTGAAATGTCAACAGATGAATTGCTTTCCCCCAAAAGTGGCGTCACAATCATGTCACGCACACACACCTTATCGAAGGCCCAGGTGTGTGTTAGTGTCCAATCAGCAGCTGAGGTCCAAGTCCAGAGACACACGGCCCACGAGCCGGCTGCTGCCACACACAAAGCACCCGAGGATCCGCGCAGACAGCACGCATCCACCAGACAGCCTCCTGCCGGGGCCTGAACACACACACACACACAGACAGACACACACACACACACACTCTGTAGACACTGCAGAAACAAACACAATAACTGCTGATTTTGATTCAAACCATCTTCTTTTGAGTACAACCTTTTACCTTCAGCGTGTGTGTGCATCTCATCATGTGTTCCTCCGCTGTCTCCACCCGCCCACCCGATCCCTGGGACTGGACGCTGGAAAGCGTTGGGCAGTTCGGAGGTTCAACCCCGTGGGACTGATCGCCTGAAGACGGCGGCTGAGACGACGGCAGCTGAGACGACGGCTCAGACAAAGCTTTTATCTGAGCGGTGGGGAAGGGGGTCGGCCGGCTCGGGGGGATTGACGGACAGGGAGCGAGCTCGGGAGGGGAGAGGGCCTCGGTGGCCGGGCCATGAGCGGGAGTGAGAGCTGGGGCGGCGGGAGAGGAGGGCGGAGGGAGGGTGGCACGGAGGGGGTGGGGGCTGAGTCCTAGTGATGGCATCGTGGGGCTGGAGAGGAGAGCAGAGGAGTGCAGGTGTGGGGTCATCAAGGGGCAGGGTGCCGATACCAGAGGAGGACTCAGCAGGAGCTGAGACGGGACTCGCACGCGTGTTCGATTTGCCACCGATCCGTCCGCGGGAGGACTTGCGGCGGGTTCAAAGTTTTCCTTTGAGTCTTCAGCGGGAGATTTCACACGCAGACGCTGCACAGGAGATTCCCCTGGAGCGCCGCTGTCGTTATGTAACTGTGCAGCGGCGCAGCTGTTCGAAGGCTCCTCGGGGAGTTTCTGTACAAGGCAATCAAAGGAAAGAGTCCTGATGATACATTTGTCCTCTGTTCTGTGGTTCCTAGACCTCTGATCTTCCAAAGCGGGGCCTGAACCAGGGCAATCTGTTCGTTCTTCTGATGAAATTACAGAAAACTCATCTGAGGGTCCGGTGACATCATCATTCTCTTTGCCAGCAGGTGTGTTTGCAGAGTCCAAGTGAAGCGGCGGTTTGACGGGGTGGTCCACACTCGCAGTATCTTGTTCTTCATATTGATCGACGCAATCGGCGGCACAATCTTGGACCACTGACGCCGATTCTGTCGAGGGGGTGCACGTCTGGCACGCTGGGTGAAGGTTTTCAATCTGCGTAATATCCGTAATATCTCGTTGAGGTGTCTCCTCAGCCAATTCATCCATAAGCTTGTATTCCAGTGACACGTTTTGAAGGTCTGCGGACCGCGCAGCAGCAGCAGCAGCTCGGTTCGCTTCAGTGGGACTGGGCGAATTTGAGATGGTGGGCGTGAGGGTGAGCGGGAGTGGAAGCGGCATCACTGAGCCGCTGCGGCGAGTGTCGGAGCGCCGGTTGCACCCGCGCGTGTTGTAGGACAAATGTTCAACTCTCGAATCCAGAGCGACTTGGCGGAGCTTGTGCAGCTTCAGGGAGGCGAACTGGTCGTCGGGGAGATGGAAGTCTTGCAGGATGTCGAAGTTCACCAGGTTGCTGAGCAGCGGGCCGGGGAACAGAGACGGGAGAGGAAGCAGAGGCGCCGTGCCGGGTGGCGAGGAGGGCAAGAGGAGAGATCGCCAGCTCGCCGTGCCTGCAGGACAGAAAGGGAAAGAAAAATTAATGGGAGGGAAAAGTTGCATATTTCTTATGAATTATTCTACCTATTTCAGTTATCTCATTCGCTAATCTTTGGTATAAAAAAAAAGTCCAGTAAGTGTGTGCGAGTCAAAGGTTCAGACAGAAGCAGTCTGTGTTATTGGTTCATAATCATGTTATCGTACCGGGAAAATCTCATACAGTTACAACCCTAATGTGGTTTAACAATGTCGTCTTGCTGAACCAACACAGTGTGTAGTAAAAGCATGTTGTCGAGTTGCACTGATACGTTTATCAATTGATTGCTTAGGGTTAGTATACGTATAGGTAAACTGAATACATTCTGGTGAAACAAAACAAGACATTTGAAAACATTGCCTTGGACTGTGGAGGACATTTCTCCTATTTTACACACACAAAAAACATAGATCGTGAAAATTACTGGTGTATTAATCAATAATGACCATAATCATTAGTTGCACTATCTTGGAATGACATGACTGGGTTTTGTTGCAGGCCGGTAACAATGGCCATTAAGTTAAATTGAATTAAGGGAGGAGAGAGAACGTGATCGCTGTGTTGATCCCAATAAAACATATTACATGTCAACTATGTGGCTCTTTTATGTGTTTATACCACGACGTATTCAAACCTGTAATTAAGGTTAATAAATATTCTAACCTCTGCACGACAAACATGGAGACTTTCTCTTCGTTCTCTATCACTGACACACACACAGTCACTGAACAAAAAGTCTCACTTCTCGTCAGTCGGCATCCGTCCGTCCTCGTCAGAAAGATGGGAAAGACCTTCTTAAGCTGTCCAGAGGCAGAGCTCGGTTGAGTGGCATCACCTCCAGAGGAAGGCTGTGTGGCTGTGGACGCAGGCTGGGGGTCGTCCTGCACTGGAACGGCTTCCCCCGGAGTGATGCAGGGCTTTGGTGGTCCATCAGCTCCACGGAGAGACGGGGAGGAGGAGACTAGGGAGCCGGCGGGCTGGGGATCTCCTACTTGTTGACGTGTGTTTAAGGTAAGAGGGCATCGTGGGGTCTGAGGTCTCCCTCTGCCCCGACCGCTTCTCTTCCTCCTTCCTCTTGCCGGACGAGCAGCGGCGACCGCGGGCGGAAAACAACCTTCCATGTCGATTTGACTCGAGATCTCACTGGAGCTCCGACTACTTGGCTCCATACTGGGGCCCGCGGATGCAGACGTTGGCGAGGACAATCCCGTCGGAGTGTGTTCGTCTGGACGTTCGTGGCCGTGTGTGCGCCCGTTCAACCCTCTGCCCCGGCTCCTGCGGCGTCGTCCCATGCTCAGCTGGGAGAGAGTGACGGCCTGCATGTCAGGCTGGCTCTGGGACAATGTCATCCGCCTGGTGGTCCGGACATAGTACTCTGCTGGGTAAAGTAGTCCTTCTACTGAGGTGCAGGAGTCCAGGAGACTGACTCCCTTTACATCACGCGCTCCTCCAACCAGCTCACTGTTCTCTTCTTTTATTTCAGCTGTATTATCGTGACTTTTTTCCCTTTCTATTTGCTCTCCCGCATTTTTTCCTGTATCTTTATTACTGCTGTCTTCAAATAACCTTCCATCATCTCCGCTATTCCCACATTCCTCTCCTCCCTCTGTCCTTGTTCCATTTTTGGCGCCATCTTGTTCCCTTTCTTCGGCGCGTATCGCAGCGTTCCAACATGCGAGCTCGCCGTCCTTTCCCCTTAGTGCTTGTTGTCCCTCTTTCTCGTTCCCCTTGTTATCTCCCGTTTCAATTTGTCCACAAGTGTTCCAGTGTGAAAGCAGCAGGGATGGAGACTCAGAGTCGTCACAAGGAAACAGCACTTCGCTCTCATTCACAACCTTCGTTCCCTCCGTTTTGACTCCAACGGTCTCCATCCTTTCACTCTGCTCCTGTCTTTCCTCGCTGTTGTCGTCCGCGCTCCTGCCAGCCTCAGCGCTCCTGCTTTCCCAGCGCAGGCGACTGCGTCGTGACCTGAGGCGCAAGGCAGGACTGGGTCTGTGACCGTTAGCCGGGTCATGCCTGGGGTCTAGGGTCTGTGGGCTAGCAGCATCAGAGGGGAGCAGGAACCGGATCACCTGGCTCCTCCTGGAGGCATCCGAACCAGCTGGAGCTGGTGAAACCATAAGAACATGTGTGATTTCTGACTTGCATCGTTATAACAGGCAAAACACGACCTGCTTCTCAGAGTAATGACAGTGTAATATCAACAACATTATAAGATTCGTTTTGTTTTGGGTCAGGCATGGAAGCAATTCATATGTACATGTTTACATCCAATAACTATAGTGTTCCTTTCGTGATCACGTTAGGCACTGTGACAAATTATTTCAAGTCAATCGTCAAAAATTATTCCACCTTATCGTCCAATATCTCCCCATATATTTCCACAAACACACTGACAAAAATAATAACTTCATCACTGCAGCCGGCATAAGAATGAGCTCTAATTAGGAGGCTCAATGAATGACCGACATGCAGTGAACAGAACCTTTACTCAGCAATGGATGACTTTATAGTTTAGCTAAATTACTTATATCTGTATTGCACAAAGGGTTAAATGATTATGTATTGTTTATTTTATATATATATATATATATATATATATATATATATATACACATATACACACATCTTTGATATTTTACAACATATATTTCTATCTAACAGTCACACTAGTTGCTCCTTGTTCTTTGCAGCTCACAGACTTAACCTACAGGTGTGTCCCTGGCACCGAGGGGCGCTTGGGGCTGTCCCGCCGGTGGTGTTCGGTATCAGTGGCGACGGCCCGAGACAGGGGTTGGATGTCACCTCTGGGTCTCTCCGGTCCCGGTCCCGCCGACCGCTCCCGCTCCTCACTGCGTCCAAACGCTCAGCGCGCTGCGAGCAGACCAAAGTGCGTGAGAGACGCAGAATCGCTTCACGTGGGCCTCACAGAAACCAAATGCAATGAGGGACTCTCTCACCTGTAGCCTCTCGGCTGTCCTGAGGTACTCCCTCTGTAACAGGGCCAACTTCCTACGAAGCTGAGTGGGCAAAAAGATGAATATGTCAGCAGCAGTGGAATCAAAGAGTCATTATGGGATATATATATATAGCTTAATGTAGAAGTAGGTACTCACCTTTTCCTTGTCATCACAGTGCAATGTGGTCCTAAGCTGCTCCTCACAGTGCATTGTGTCTCCACTGTGTCCTCCATTGTGCTCACACGACCTTAAACCGGAACACACACACACACGCGCGCGCACACACGCGCACACACGCACACCACACACAACACGTAAAAGTTAATTGACACTACTCGTACGATAGTGGGTACAAAACGTTAGCTTAGCCTAGCTACAAAGCTAACGGTAACCACAGTTGGAAGTTATTCCACGTTACGTTCACGGTGCTTTTTAGCTTTTAAAAAAACACCCGGATATTAACCGGTAACGTTCAGAGTTCACCGCAAAGTCGTCTTCACGCGAACGCGCCCGGTTACGCCGAGATGACACTTCACGTAACGTTATATCTGTTATTGTATCGGGGGGGCAGACTCACAGCGGCACCACGGACCCGTCCATGGAAAACTCGTATTTTGAAGTTCGACCGGCCGGTTATCGATTTAGTTCCAATTTCCCGCGACTGCCTGAAAACAGGCGTGAGCAGCGGAGCACCGATAAATCGATCGGTCCCGTCGCCATGCCAACGAAGCAGGAAAGTGTAGTTTGGGCTTTCACGTCGCTCCCATCAACCACTTCCACGTATAACACCTACATGATTTATATTTTAATAATATTTTTAATTAATATGTTTAACCTCACGCTTATTAGCGACTACAAAAATCACATTTACTTTACATTACTACCAATTATTTATTTTTGGAAAGATAGTTATTCATATAAACAATAACTATTTACGAGTCAATATAAAATATGAATCAAACTTTGCTTCTCTGCGTTATCACAGAGATAAACAATGTAGATATATGTGGATAAATATTTGTCGAGGAAAGCCTTACAGACCAGATGTTTATCATGTTGCAAATGCAATTATTAGTAGAATAAAGTTTCAATATCTTTAAATGTGTGTAAATGGCAGCGTTTGTTTATCTGAATCCACTTTAGTCGAAATTGGAATAACAATTGTATTTGTTTCTATGATTGTTTGTTGTAAAACCAGAATATGTCAGTGTCATTTATTCACAAATAGAAATACAGGTAGTTTTCCATCAGTCTAAAGTCGCTACAGAGACATTTATTTGCGGAACTGTGGGCGTTTGTCACCAGATACACGACCAGAAAGGAGTCTTTTCTGCACAGAGCGGTTAACCAAAAACACGAATGATGATCAGAAGCACGAAATTACAAATTTGAATGCCAAAATAGTTTCTCCAATACATTGACACAATTTGAAAAAGATGTACATAGATGCAAATACACATATAGGCTCCAAAATAAACTCGGTGTACACTCATCTGTCTGGAGCCAATTTGAGTTTTAAACCGTCTGAAATGTGAAGTTTTTTGGGACGGGTCAAGCTCAGGCTATATATGTTGTCTCTTAAATGTAAAACCTACTCATTTGGCACTCTTTGTAGGCTAAAACTAGTTTACAAACTGTTGTATTTCACTTCAGCAGGACTCAGGTGGGGTAATTATACATCCATAAGTTAGTTTAAAGACTTCATTACAAAACAGACACACAAGATGTTCATGTGTACGTGTGCTTCTTTTCTCCCTCTAGCACAGACGTAGTGAGTGGTCTTTATTGTGGTCTGTACATTATATATCCTTATATCTTATCTACAAGACAGACGTTCCTAGTTTGGTGAGACTGTCCGGCTCCTCAGACACCCACAGGTGAGGTACTTCATGGCCGTCATGCTGACGTGCATCAGGGGCCCCAGGTTGAAGAGCATGTGGTAGAAGGCGTGGACAGACAGGCCTCCGGTCTCGTCAGCGTACTTCAGCGCTACGATGGGCGTGTACAACGGGTTGGTCAGATTACGGAAACGCGGACTGCTGGCTTCGATCACCTTCTTTGTGCACTGCAGAGAATTAAAGGATGGACGACGTAAACAAACAAACCAACAAACAACGAGGATTAATCCCAGATGGAGACGGACAGACGGGGGGGGCACATTGAGGCAGAGACGCCTGTGAACCTACTCTGGCGATGTCATCGGGCGTTTGTCCGAGCGTCTCGAAGATGTCCACGGAAGAAGGGAGATAGACGTTCTTGAAGTAATGCACCGTATCGGGATCGGCTCCAGGATACTCCTTCTGCTTCACATCCTGGATCATCTTCGACTCAAATTCAGTGTGCACCGGGCCCGGCTCAATCATTGACAACCTTGGGGGGAGGGGGGAGAGAGAGGGGGGAGAGAGAGAGAGGGGGGGGGAGGGAGAGAGAGATGGGGAGAGAAGGAGGGAAAGAGAGAGAGAGGGAGAGAGAGAGAGAGAAAGAGAGAGGGGGAGAGAGGGAGAGAGATAGAGAGGGAGGGAGAGAGGAAGGGAGAGAGAGAGAAAGAGAGAGGGGGAGAGAGGGAGAGAGAGGGAGAGAGATAGAGAGGGAGGGAGAGAGAGATTGGGAGAGAGGAAGGGAGAGAGAGAGAAAGAGAGAGGGGGAGAGAGGGACAGAGGGAGGGAGAGAGAGATTGGGAGAGAAGGAGGGAGAGAGAGGGGGGGGAGGGAGGGAGAGGGAGAGAGAGATGGGAGAGAAGGAGGGAGAGAGAGAGAGAGAGAGAGGGAGGGAGGGAGAGACAGCATTGTCAGATAAAGACAGAGCCTTATCGGCAAACACTTTAGTGCTGAAATCACGCATCAATTAATAGTGCAACCAAATATTAACAAACAAAAATTCAATAGTTTATTAACCCCTTCATTAAGGTGTAGGCGGCCTAAATTAACGACTATATGCGACTACTTTATTATTAAAGTATTTGCGTCAGTGTGGGTCTGTCCATATTTATCAAGTTTTAGTTGTATATTCTGCTATACACCCCCCCCTCTGTATTATTAATATAACAATAATAATGATCATATTTCATATAAACAGCACAGACTACAAAACTAAAATGTGACCGACGCCTCTAACTCCTGACCACATTCTGTACATTTTGAACTGGTGACATCTCCATCAATGAGCAGTTTAATGCTCATGAGCAGATCTTCCGGTTCCTTGTGTTTCTGGCTCTGGAGCTTCAGCGGGCACTCACGTGACATTGAACTTCAAGAGCTGCACCACCAGACTCTCGCAGAAGCCCTCCATGGCGAACTTGGAGGCCGCGTACACGTCGTTGAACACCACGCCTTTGGAAACACACGCAGACGTTTAAAAGGTTCACCCTCGCGACACCAGGTCCCGTCCTTCATCGCTCACCTTCATTGCTCTGTACCTTGCAGTCCCATCACGCTGCTGACCACGATGATGTGTCCCCCTTTCCTCCTCTTCATGTCCGGCATCACCTCCTTGATCATGCGGATCACCCCGAAGAAATTGGTCTCGAACACTTTCTTCATCTCCTCGATGGGGATGCTCTCTATCGGACCCACGAGGCCGATACCCGCGTTGTTGACTGGAGGAGGAGGAGGAGGAGGAGGAGGAGGAGGAGGAGGGTTTGAAGTCACGAACGTCAAATGCAACACGACGAGGAAGCACTTTACTCACTGAGGACGTCCACATGTCGGTCTTTGATGCCGCTGATACACTGTTGGACGGACTCGTCGTTGCAGACGTCCAGCACGGCCAGAGACAGAGTTTTCCCGTACGCGTCCCCTGCAGCCTCCACCAGTTTATCTTTACGCTTCAGGTCGCGCATCGTTGCCACGACTACGAACGGGTGGAAAAACAGGGAGGGGACAGAAAGAATTGTAGAGGGGCGTGGAAGAGTTATATTTGTTGTTGCATTGTCCACTGTGCTGACGAGTGACCTTTTTAGACCTCTTTATGCAAACGACCAATTTATTACTTGATGCTTGGCACACGGTACACGGTCCACACTGTTGATTTATCTTTGTTTTAGGATGCTGACATGTTCACATTTTATTGTCCAGCACAGTAGTCAGTAGGTACAGTATCCATTTAGTTTAGAAAAGTTTTTTTGTTTGTTTATGTATTTTCTTCCATTTTACTCATTTATTTATTTATTATATTTAATTGCATATTTGTTATTTTCTATTCGATCCTATTTTTGGATTTATTTTGATGTTACTTTTTAGCGATGCACAGTGCACGTGTGATCTGTCCTCGTGCTTATTTTTCACATGATACGTCACATGAGAAATGACTATCGCCATCATCAAGTGAACACATTGTGGAAAAAATAAATAAAAAGCAAGATTTGAGCACATTTTTATTCCATCTCTATATTTTTGGAGCCCAAGCGGGTTGAAACCATGAACGATAATAGAAAATGTTGAGATGGAACACACATGCTGTTTTTTTCTACCATGCGGGACCCGCAATGATTTAAATGCTCCAATCCTACTTAGATTTGAGTAGCCCCGTCTATAATTAATCTCCTTTTTTAAATGTATTTCCACGAGCAGCTTCCAGGTGTGAGTTTGTGAATGGGCGTAACGAGGCCTTCAGGCTGCTGCTGTAAAGAGGAATGTGATTCGCCGACCTGCCCGGTGAGGGAGGTTACAAAAAAAAAAAAAAAATACATATCGCCATCTGCAGAGTCAAACTGAGTTCACTGAGTTCAGGCCACACACGCAAGATACACAACGTAATCACGAACATCGCACAACACGTTCCCCGTGCAGCGTATCGGTGCGTCTGCGCGCGTACACGTGTACAAACGGAGTGACTCCTGTCGTTGTGCATTGTTTCCTGTCACACACACACACACGCACGCACACACACACACACACTCCTGAGACAGCAGCCAGTTTACATATCAGCATTAGCGGCCTCCTCCAGGAATAACCCTCACCAGCCTGTCGTCTACAATGGAGCCGTAAGTGGCCTAAGCCGGGCTTTAGTTATTGTTTTGGTATTACACGTCTCCAAAGAGTGACTAAAGGTTAAGTTGGGATCAGTGACATGACTGTGTGTGGCAGGAGGGAGGCGGAGTTCACTACTTCTAAATGCATGCTTTAAATTAATTTCCACATTGCTTGAAAAAAATATATAATTACATGGTAATGCAGTATACGTGCGGATTGATATAACTCACTAATAGAGTTAAAAATACAGTATGGAAATGGAATTGAAAACCATATGGAACAATAGAAGAAGAAAAAAGCAGTGGTACGCTCCTTTAAGTGGACCGCAATTAATCTGACAAATTGGGTTAAAAGTCAAAACGGAAGAAGATTAAAAACAAAAAGATCTCGATATGGTCTCATTCACTTACTCTTGTTGCCATCTTTATTATTTAATTATTGTTAATTATACTAAAGGAATGCAATTTACATAGAGCAGTGTAGTGTTCTTTATATTAAACATCATGCAGGAGGATTTGGGAGGAAGCCTATTCATCGGATAATAAATGGTCCGATGCTGCGTTCACTCAATTTCTCCTCCGTGACACGTAGAAAAATTCAATGTTCTTTTCAATCTGTTTTCCTCCGTGACGCAAAACCTGATCGGGTCATTGCGGATTGGTCGACAAACCTCCAGGACTCTAAACTCAAACTAAAATCAGAGAGCTGATGCAGATTAAAAAAAATATACAGCTTTTTCTTGACTTTGATGCATGGAGGATGCAATCTGTTCCTCTGAAAAGTATGAGAAACGTCACCGACAACATCAATAAAAGCAAAAATAAGATTAGCGCTGTCACATGTGATAGAAAGCTTT
The DNA here is from genome assembly GCF_009769545.1 of Cyclopterus lumpus. Taxonomy (NCBI): domain Eukaryota; kingdom Metazoa; phylum Chordata; class Actinopteri; order Perciformes; family Cyclopteridae; genus Cyclopterus; species Cyclopterus lumpus. The sequence goes on from NC_046966.1 coordinate 21,276,618, forward strand.
GCTGTCAGCTAAACTATTTAACAGGCCGATGGCCTCGGTTATTAAATCAATAAATCATTATTTTTGCATCTGAACCACAGACAGGTGACTGTGACCTCTGACCTCCCTTTGGAGAGAGGAGGTCGTACTGAGTACCTCACCGCTGAAGCCTGAAGCCTTGAATTTGCTCCATTGACTCCATTTATCAGTTTACTCCTGTTCATTTTCTAGATAACTCTCTTTAGGAGCTCATTTTCTCTCCTGTTGCTCATATTTAGTTTTTAATAAACATTTAAAACACTCCCAGTCAGCTTTAGATGGAGATCACTTCTCTGTAGAAACGATGGCTATAATCTACATAATCATGTGGACTATGTAACAGCCTTATGTGCTCATGATGTAAGCATCTTATGAGTAAACAGAGGAGGAAGATGAGGGACGGAGAATTTATAGGTCAGAGCATTTTTTATTGTATAACTTTTGTTCTTGTCTCAATGCTTTTGATAGCACACACACACACACACACACACACACACACACACACACACACTTACCGTGGTAACGCTTCTGCTCATCCGTGGCCAGCATCACGGCCATCCTCAGGCCGATACCGGAGGAGCAGCCGGTGATCAGCACCAGTTTCTGCCCGGGACTCGCCATGTCCGCCGCTCCGGTGTGTCCGGTGTGTCACACTGTGTCACACTGTGTGTGTGCGGCTGTTTGCCAGCAGCTCGGTGGGATGAGCGGAGATTGGGGGGGGGTAGAGCCACGGTAAGAGGATAAGAGAGACGGGGGGAGAGAGAGTAAGAGAGAGAGAGTCACATGGACAGAGTGCAACATGAGTGAGATTATCTGCACGGTGGCTCCTCTGAGTCAAGTTATTTTGTTACGTGACGGGTTAATGCTTCCACGACATCGTCCCACACTCGGTAAACCTCCTGACTGCCAGAGGCGTTTCTTTCTCCCCGAGCAACAGTGTGGAGCACTAGTTGATGAACACTCGTTTTGAAGGCATGAAAAGAAGGCCTCTGCTCAGCGAAGATGTTTGGCGCCCCCTCGTGGTCAAGAGGAGCACTCTTAAAATCAGTCCGTTGCACCTGAATGGAAAGACTTCTTCTCTCATTCAAAGTGTTTGTTGTTTCTTTATTGTTCATCGTTGGCAGAGTGAGTTAAAAGTTGTAATTATGACCAGTATGATTAGTTGAAACAAATGCTACACACTAGTACAAAATATCTCTCCGTCTCTCTCTGCATATACACACATACACACATACACATACACATACACGCACGCACATAGACGCACACGCACGCACACACACACACACACTCACACACACACACACACACACACACACATGTACACGCACACACATACACAAATATATACACACATACACACACACTCACACACACACACTCACACACACACACACACACACACACACGCACACACATACACACACACGCAAGAGTGTAGCCGTCAGTCATATGTACAGCATACTTTAGGTGGGAGGAAGGGCATTTGGAAATATGCCTGGAATCTATATTCTTCTTCTTCTTCTTCTTCTTCTTCTTCTTCTTCGTATCCACGCCTGCATGCGATCTACATCTGTTTCCAAAACACAAACCTTTTACAGTAATTGCGCATTACATTTTTAGCATCGTTGCCTTAACCTGTAATCTACGTTTCATCACCTGCCAAATGTTTCTTTTTTTCCGTATGTTAAAAAAAAGGTTAGTTACACAAATAGACAAGATGAAGCAATTAGCCCCAATAATGATTTATTAATAATGTCAATTTATTCAGGTATTATTATTCATTATTAGTTATTTATTCCAGATACTCAGACATGAAACTGCAGAAACTAAAAACCTTAATCTAGCTTTTATGTGCACGTTTCATGTATCAGTTATTAATACACAATAACAATGGGCCAAGACTGTTTATGGATTACAGTTTGTTGCACATTTTCTTGTTTTTTGTTTGTTGTCAGATATTCTTTAAAAAACATATTTCATCCAGGTTAGTTTGCTGCATTGTGGTCCTGAGTCACCTGCTCATCCTTTGGGTCATATGCTCGTCTACAAGTGATATACAAATATCAGGTATGTCTTCTCATACAGACTAATGTAAATGGAGGCTGCAGCAGGACAGGAGAGACCCGAGGCTCGGAGGTATTCAGGTGCATGTGTGCGTGTGCGTGCATGCACTGAGCTCTGATCCTCAGTCTTTTCTTTCACCCTGTAAACTTTCTCCCTATAAACTCCTAAAACGTTTCCGATACCTCCCAGAGCAGCTGCAGGTTTCTTCTGACTTCTCCACATCAGAGCTAAAGTATGATAAGCCCTTGATGTAGAAGCCAAACCCCTGTGAGGTTGTTTTTTCTTTTGTTTGCAACTGTACGAATAATGCCCTTGTGTGTTTGAAGAGTGTGTAGGTGGTGGGCAAAGACAGACAGGCACTGGAATTTGGAATCTGCAGCAGCATATTTTTTATTATTTGGGCAGCACCTTTGTCCTGTCCCAGCATGATTTGTGAGTGAGTGAGTGTGTGTGTGTGTGTGTGTGTGTGTGTGTGTGTATGTGTGTGTGCCTGCAGAGAGTTAGAGAGCGGAAGATTTAATTTAATTGTTCATGTGGATGTTTTGTATTTGTTACCAGAGAATAACTTTGCTGAACAATGACTCTTTTTTTTTTAACATGTGCTCGAGCACACGTGTGTGTGTGTGTGGGTGTGTGTGTGTGTGTGTGTGGCAGCGTTATAATGTATGTGTGCAGGTGCGCACGTGCGTGCGAGATAAATATAGATGGAGACACACAAAAAAAACATAGTCCCCTTAAATCAATCAGACAATACTGATGCAAACAATGACACGCGAGGAAACTATGTTTGTGCACAGTGCCCCGACCAGGGGAGGGAGGGGTCACCCCGGAGGAGAGAGAGGGGGTGAGGGGGGGATGGGGGGGGGGGGGGGAGGAGAGGGGAGAAAGTGAGGGAAAAATCTCTACGGGTGAGGAGGGAAAGACCTTCCGAGATTAAATAATTTTCTTTCGGCTGGTCTTCCTCCTTCATCCGTCCTTCCAGAGGGGGGAAAAAAACAAACACGCAAAGACCAGGAGTATGCGCCAAGTAAACATCATTTCTCACCACTTAAATCAGCCGTTATGCGCGCGCGCTCCTAATTAACAGCCGGTGGAAGTGCGCGCGGGGAGACGGACAGGCGCGAGGCAGCTCTCACGTGCAGAGCCCCGACAAGTGGTCTTTGACTTCAGGTGTCGCGCGCGAGGAAGTCACCGGCCGCCATAGGATGGATCGATGGAGTCCAGTGCGCGAGACGTGGCTGCTGTTGCTTTTCATCTCGGTGTTTTACACCTCACGAGCAGGTAGGCTGAACTACTAAAGGACTGTGAAAGTTGTTCATCGTTGTGCAGATGATTAGCAGTTCAATTGAACTACTTATGAGATGTTTTAGTCGATGCTTCCTTCCCTCCTTCCCTCCTTCCCTCTGTGTCATCAGTGGTCGCCACCTTTCCTCCAGGTCCTCGCGAGCGCACCGACGTCTAAATGTCACCTTTAGCTTCTTTCTTTTCTTCTTTTTTGTGTGTGTGCATCCATCCCATTTTTTTTTATTATTGTTGTTGAATTTGAAGTTGATTTGTCTTAAGTCAGTTCCTAAAAACATCTCCCCGTTGTAGTAAAAGTATTAATTTCCCACTGTACCTAAAGAGGCTTTCTGACGGACGCCTTTGTCATGCAGGGTCATGCAGGCGTAAAACTCATTGAACTGAACCTCAATATTTTCTGCTGCACATCAGTAAGAAGAAGGCCGATATGTCTCGACTTGTTCTGCCATACCTGCATCAGTCTGTGCTGCCACACAGCAGCGTGCATCACAGTCTACCTGTACAGGTAGTGGGGAACAGGCCTGTACTGGGATCTGTTGGTCGCATACCAGCTGCACTTGGGGGGGCACACGAGGTGCACTTTATTCTTTTAGAGCCATGGTGTCGCTGATGTTTACTGGGATTGTTAAGTGTTTTTTGAGTTTTATGAAGGACTTTAATCTCCCGATGCTGAAAAATGAGACCGTAAAAGATTTAAGTAGTCCCCTAAGAGGTAACTTAATCTGGCTTCTTCTACGAGGAACCACTGTGAAGTACAAGTACTGCGTGTGTGTTCCGACCTGTTGGACCCCCGTGCATCAATCAGGACATGGACAGACGAGTCGGGTCGTCCTCAAAATGTTGAATTGACCTCAAAATATTTTATTGCTCTATTTTATAGTTACTTTTATTCGCAGGATTTACAAGTTTTGAAAGGCGAACAAAGCACATTGACATTTAGTCCAATTAGTCGCTTTTTCTAGAGCTTTCAACTAAACTACATCAGCATGTTTTAATGAAATTGTGGATGTTCTTTTTACTTCTGAGGAATCCTCATCAATGTTAGCTGAAAGGAATAGTTTAACGTACTTTCTTGCCGAAAGTTACGATTAATACCGCTCTCATGCTAGTTAGCTTAGCTTAGCACAAAGACTTGAGACGGAGTGAAACAGCTAAACTGCACCGTAAAGCTCACGAATTAACACGTTGTATATCATTTAAGAAAAAATTTATTTATCACACAGTTTCAAGGCCACAGGCAGTGACTTCTTGGAGTATTTCTATCACTGTGAGGTTGTTCCCCAACTAGCGAAGTCCAACTCTTGGCAAGAGAGCGAACGAGTGTTTTTCCCCAAAATATCAAACGACTTCAAAACGACTCACTACCCACTTTGTAAGTTGAGCTTCAAGGTTCACAATTCGTGTGTATTTTCCTCATATCTTTTTCGTCTTTTTCCATTACAGCCGTGCTTCATTTGCAAAGTCAGCATCCCCCGGCCTTTGTTTAGGATTACGTCAGCGAATACACAGCCAGCGAGTCAGCCATGCAGGTGACTCGGCCAAGACTCCACCATGTTGCCTCCACGTGCTGCGTGATGCTGAACAGTATTTATGTGATCACCCGACAGCCTTCAAGAAGGCTCTCTAACGATATCTGGCTCTGTGCTGAAGATTAAAATGAAAACCAGCCTTCTGGATACTTTATTATAGTTTATTTGATCGTGTCTCAATTATTATGTGAAGTAGGTCGTTAGGCTTTTTATTTTTGCGGTACGATTGTCACACATTGTCGGACCGACCTCACTTCTTCTGTGAAGGTCGTTACCCATGTTACTAATGTGACCTCTGGACCTTCGGGGTCATCTGGGGTCGAGCTCAGTCGGGGTGAAGGGTCTCGCACCTGGCAGTCAGAGATCTCAGCCTTGTACGGAGGAATTTATTCATAAATAACCCCTCCTGGTAAAGTCATGCACACACACTTCAACACGCACACATGCTGCGTAATGTGCACTTCCATTTTTCTCACATTCCTCTTCAGTTACTGGACAAAACCTTTCAGAACACCCTGTAAATTACCTGTCTCCAGTTACAGGTCACTCTCCATTTATTTTTGCTTACTGTCAAATGCATTCACACACCTGGCAGGTCGGGTGTGAATTATGATCGTAGTTATGTTTTGTGAGTCGAGTTACGGTCAAGCAGCGGCACCGTCCGGCCTCGGGTGTTTCGGGTGTTTCGGGTCGAAACCTGGCTCACCGCTTTAGTTTCTAACTTGTGGTTTCGGGTATCTTCAAATGGGAATATATCTGCTTTTCGGAAGTATTCAGCAAAATCATCTGGTTGCCAGTGCGATAGAGCTGAATCCAAATTTGACATTTTGCCGAGCTAATTGCTTCCAAAACTCCAGTGTAGTCGAGATGGAATCGGAAGCCCAGTCTCGAGGGGGAGGGGGGGGGCGGGGGGACATGTTTGTGTCTTGTGTCTTGCAGGAAAATGTTTAGATAGCGGAATAAAAACTAATATCACCGTTGTGTTTGGTGAGAAAACCAGACTTGGTGTACGATTTGTACTTTTCTGGTAGACGCATGCCTCACCTTTACAGTTTGAATTGCTTATATTTCAGCACAGCGCTAAAATACTAAAGGTTAATAAAAAAGATCCCTTGCTGCAAAGGTCTGCATAGGTAACACAAAAAAAATGGTAATGAAACAATAAATAAAAATGGTGCTCTTCTGGCCACGCTCCAGTGCTCTTCAGTGATGTCGCAGCAGGTGTTTTTGATTGGACGGATGATGGGGAAACACCTGCTGGGGCGTCGCTGAATGGTTTGTGGCTCGAGGCAACAACAGTAGTAGTTTTCTACCACAGTGGAATTCATCTTTTTTTTTAAAAATTTTTAGATATGTTTATCCGCGCCTGCAGCTCGGCTCGAGGGACGGCAACGTCCGTCAGTAATTTGGGCGGTCCACCGTTTCGGTGCCGAGCTGAAACATTTTCAACATCACCGTCATCGGGTTCATATATTTTGGTTAAAGAGTATCTGCAAAACTGATTTAATCATCTTCAGTTGTACTATACTTTTATTATGATTGCAGTTAATAATTAGATCACATGAACAATCGCACTTTTATCAATAGTCGAAGTCAAGATTTTTTGAGGAAAATCACTTACATTGGGTTTCCATTTGAAATATATATTTTCTTACATGTGTGCATATCTTTGGCATTCAACTCGTTATGAGTTCGTAGAGCCATTTTTACTGTATTTAGTCTTTGGGCACATTGGAGTACTGTTTTATTACTTTATTGTACTGTTTTATTACTATATTGCAAAAAACAGTAGTCCTATGGGCCCAAAGACTCGATAAAGTATGAGAAGAAAAACTTTGTTTGACCGTTTTAAAAATGTCTTCAGCTAAAGTCTTCCACTAAAGGACATTCATAACTTAATGTTAATATGTTTGCATGCTACACACCAAATGAACATGGTGAGCGTGGAAGGAAACATGTCGACGGAGCTGTCGTAAGATGCCGAGCGCTCGCTTCATCTTTTTTCGCCCCTTTCTCCTCCATATGGAACGTCCGTTTCTTCTTTCTTTGCCATAATTTCTGCCACTGGTGACTTCACTGTTGTCCTTTTGAGGCTGTACACAGTGATGGCTGTCCCCTATGTTCACAAAAGCGAAGGGCTTCACCACAAAGGCATGATGTGTGCAGCAGAGGGTTGTGTGGTTCCATTCACGGTGCCCCGACTAACCGGTTTGTGGCGCGAAAACCGTCTGTTTTGTGAATTTCAGTAAAAAAGATGGAAGCACCGCGACCAGGAATTCAACCCAGGTTCTTGTGGGGCTGGTCAAGTGTATAGACCCCACTCCCTTTACGATAAATATGTGTAAAATGCTTTTGGAGGTGTTGGTCCTTGTCATAGACTGTATATAAGAAGTGGACATAGTTGTCGCCCATTGGTTTCGTGGACATCCGTTTTGAAGCCTTGATTTCTGCGTTTTGGTCGTCGCCATCTTGTTTTTTTATGCAACCAGCGAGCGAAAGCGACCATATTTGGACTGCGGAGGAGTGACATATAGACGCCGTGTACGGCTCAAGTAGGAACCTGTCGATCCCAAGGTAGCCTCGCCCTAAAGCATAAACCTGCTTTATGGTCTATTTGACTCGAAAAGGGAACACAAGTTACTAAATGAGCATCATGCTGTGTTGTAGACACGTTTAAACTAGAGATTGAGACCACACAACTCGTGTTTACGATGTTTACCGAGGTAATAAATCAAGTGAGAAGTTTTTCTCAAAGAGTTCAATTCAATCGGACTGCTTTTTCCAACCAGAAGAGTCGCCCCCTGCTGGCCATTAGAAAGAATGCAAGCTTCAATTCTGTTGAGTGGGATTAAGACATTAACCCCTCAACAATGAGTCTGGGATTAGATAACATTAAATTAATCGTTTTTCTCTCTCTATTATCAATTAATTTGTGTCCAGGAGCATCGTGGGAGACAAAGAGGTGCAGGTAAATGCATGTAAAAGACATCGACTGTCAGTTGAGGATAAGGCTTCCCTAAACTCACCAAAACAACATGGCGGTGGAGATGCCCCGCTCTAAGGAAACGGTTCTGTGCAGTGATTGAAGTGTTTAAATTAGGTTTTTAGGTCAGTTCGAGCACGATGAATTGTCTGATGTACAGAACTGAACAGAAGCTGATACACAAACTGGGTGCTTTGTCATTTAAGTCTCAGCGGCTACAACGTTTGAGTGTTTTTTGGGGGAGCCAAATGTGTTTGGATGCTCACCATTCTTTAAATTTACGATCTTGAACACCTCTGTTTCCTTCTCTTTGACGGTGAGCTATAACTGCAGGTGCGTGTTTTGGAATTTCACTTCCCGCCGATCCAAATATTGTCCCCCCCGTGTGTTTTTAAGGTTTATTTAGTCCCATCATCTCGTCGTCAACGCTCTTTTCTACGTTTCTATGACGCTCATGTCTACCATTCATAATAAACACATGTATAATGTGTTAAAATCTGCGTGTAGAACTGTTTTATTATCGTTATTAGCACTCAAACATATTCATAATGCTTTATAACAACATTCATAACACATTATAAAGCATATTAGAATGTATTACAATTATGGTTAAGTTGTAATACACTGCAATACCTTGCAAAAAAAAGTATTATAATACGCTCAATCACTATTGTGTTACCTCATTTGGCGAGAGATAGTGACTTAACATATTTAATGACGTTGTCTTT